>NC_137069.1:53194881-53204881 GCF_032717465.1 Coenobita brevimanus | reverse complement strand
AAGCATACACTTATATTAGAAATACAAATTAGTTCATTTTCCTAAAGCTAGTTTCACACCACCTGTTGGCCACGAGTCCCTGCTTCAACCAGTCCAACTAAGAACATTGTATTTCGTCAGACAGCTCCATTGCGTTACCAGACGTGAGTTCAGCAGTGATATACAGAGTCCAGGCTCGACAACAGCACATGATACCATGCTTGGGCAAAGTTTCCCTGAGAGATCCTACTTCCTTCCTTGGAGATCCGGCCGTCTAGCACATTTAATAACAGCTAAAATGGGCTACATGCAGAATCAAGGAAGAGACAGCCAGGAGAATCCTGTGATTCAGTAGGTCCATCCAGTCCGCACCTGGAAGAACCTAAGTTTGATTCTTGGACCAGTCAGGCTGGTGGCTGCACATGTTTCTTTCATATCCTTTTTCACTCAGCAGTACAATCATAAGTCTGGATAATAACATTCACTGTTGCAGGTCATGTTGTAGGGGAAGATAAGGATTTGACAAACAGCGTGACCAGTTCAGTCACCCTCTTGCAGTCGATGTGCTCAGTCATTTCCTTATATCTAATTTCGGGAACAGCCAGAACATTATTTTGAAAAATGACCTGCTTCCACATCCAGGCTTACGTTACAGTTGAGCCAGACTTACCCTAGAGTTACAGTTTACCTCAGAACACCTCTGGACAACATCCATCCACTGGTTCAGATTCAGCCTGCCCCAGCTTCACGACTATTTCAAATCCATCAATTAAATATTACCTCACATACATTCCTCTCATTCTTTTGTCCATTCTTAATCCACAGTCGCTTCTACACCAGTCACACGAGCATCATGAAGCAGTTTCACTTCATATGAACCTTACGCTCAAATTCAAGTCTCGGTTTTGAACCTGATCCCCAGTTTAAACCCTGGAGTACAGCACAATCCCAGATCACTGATATTCAGAACGAGGCGTTGAGCCGCCAAGAGGCTTACATTGCGGCTTGGTTGATCCGTGGTTTAAACAGCCTCGAGGGGGTGGACTGAAGGTAGATCGAGGCTGGCGAGTGTCAACATGAATAGGCTACGGGATTGTTCTTTCCACTTCTAAAGACTGATGAATTTGTGAAGAGGAGGCTACTGGGTAACAAGAGTGATAATGCTATAAAAACAATCAAACTTTCTTGCCCCCTGTACATTAAGAAGGCTGTGCAAACCTAAAAGTTGCTTATTATTACCATAACATAGTTCTCAGTCACAGACCTTGGTTAGTTGTGCAAACATTCAGGACTTCGGATTTATTCAATGTATAGCGTGCTTTGATATTCAGTACACTGCTGAAATTTTGAACTGTTACCCATAGTTTACCGCATTCTGAAATTCAGTTTAGCGCCTTCCTAGATTTCTGTTTGGCAACACCGCGTGATTCTTATTTTTTTTTTTAATGCAAGGAAGAAGGAACCAAAGGCCAGGAGCCCGCAAACCGTTCCTTCCAGGAAAAAAACGAAAACAATACAAAAGAGAGCCAAATTCAAGATCCGTTCATTTCGAGATGCCTGGACACACTGCGTTTGAAAGACTGGAGATCATAGGAAGTAGGAAATACAGACAGAGGGAGACTGTTCCAGAGTTGACCTGTTACATAAATGAAGGACTGGGAGTAACGGTTACCTCTTGCATTAGAGAGCTGGACGGAAAAGGGATGAGAGTTTGTTGCTAGACGGGTGCTACGTGCCCGTCGTAGGGGTGGAGGGATGCAAGCAGACAGTTCAGCCGCCTGAGCGCTTCTCTCTGTCACACGCTGGGTATGGGAAGGGGACGTCAGCCGCACACTACTGCACCTCTGTATCACAAAAAAATGTCAGCTGGGCACCGTACGTTGGTATGATAGAACTCAGCTGTCCAACAGTGGCCAACTATAATATAACACAAACGATTTCATCAATAAATATATTTTTCTAGTACCCAAAGTGCATATGCGCCATCAGGAATTTAGATGTTTCAAAGATGCGTGAACAGTGATAGTTCACATCTTTTATACAGGCTATTTGTAACCCACCTTTCCCTGTAATGCAGCAAGACAGAAGCGGTTTGACAATTTGCTTTAACTTGATGCTTTTACGTCCTATCAGTAATGAACGACTGCTACTATCACATTAAGACTTGTACGACATTAAATTCACATATGCCAAATAAAGTGATATCTGACGTGGTAATATGGGAATAATGAACTGCAAATATAACTGGCATTATGATTTTACGGACTGCCTAATTTAGACTTAACAGATTAAATTTTTCGAAATGTTACACAAGGTAAGCATTAGGTTAAGTTAGGTTAAACCGCAAGTAGGCTGGCTTGTGAGTCCTGATCTCAAAATACAACACTACTGCTATACAACATTTCGAAAAATTTAATACGTGAAATCATAACCAGGCACTCCGTAAAATCACAATGCCGAAATATGAAAGAAAAGCATTCGGGAGCCAAATGCCAATCGTCCGTCGGAATATGCTGTTGGCCAAGTCCAAGATTTTGTCCATATCTTGATACCCTGAAGGTTTCATGTTGATAGCCCAAGGCGTTCATAAGATATAATGGTGCTAAAGGCGGCTGATAAAAAGTAGTTGAACTTTGGTAGCCATTTTGGTGACCTTGACCTTGACCCCGAGTGCTCATTTTCGAACTTGGCCAAGATCATGGCCATACCTTGATAACCCGATGGTTTCATGTTGATAGCCCAAGCCGTTCGTGCGATATAATGGGAACACACACACACACACACACACACACACACACACACACACACACACACACACACACACTCACACACACACACACACACACACACACACACACACACACACACACACGCACTTTGTCCTAAATTCGGAAAGGATTATAAATTCAAAGCTTGGAGCACAACAACTCAGTCTGGGAGCCAGAATTCAGAGCTGGGTGTTGGTGTTTGAAGGTGGAAGGGGTTTGGGTTGGGAGTGGAATTGTGGCTCGGGAAGGGAGATTTGTGAGTCCCTTTCTCCCATTACAGTTTCTCTCATAAGCTACTGCAACCATCAGATGACTTTATTCAGCTACAGGGATTAGTAATTATGTCCATTTACGCTTTTAGATTCTTATACTTACCCTGAACTCAGTATAATTATAATCACGTGTTTGCCAAAATAATATGTATGAGTTGACGCAGGTGTGGGAAAATTAACAAGTAGACTATCGACGCTCTTAGGTTCTTATACTCATTCTCAGATGAGGGAAATTATCTGGTGTTTGCCTAAGTACAATAGCAGCGTTGAAGCGACCGTGAGAGGATAAACTTCTTTGCTATGGAGTTTAGTATTAATTTTCCTATCATCTCATAAAGTAGGTCAGTGTTATAGTACCACGACTACCATCAGAATTTTTGCATGTCCATAATCTTTCACCTACAATGACGGATTTTCTGGTTAATACTTTTTTTTTTTTTTAATGCGAGGAAGAAGAAACCAAAGCCCACGAGCCCGCAATAACTGTTCCTTCCAAGAGAAAAACAAAATACAAGAGAGAACCAAATTCAAGATCCGATCATTTCGAGATGTCTGGTCACACTGCGTTTGAAAGACTGGAGATCATAGGAAGCAGGAAATACAGACAGAGGGAGACAGTTCCAGAGTTGTTGCCATCAGTCATCTTTATTACGCTGAATCAGTTTAAACTTACAGGTACTGACACTTGCATCACGATTATAAAATTGTTTATTCTTGCTATTACCGTACCAGAGGGTATTAGCAACTTGTTACTCAATCCTTCCTCTGCAGCGACAGATTCTTTCTACAACACACACACACACACACACACACACACACACACACACACACACACACACACACACAAGCGAGGGGCTAACGTCATGAGGCACGTTGCCGCGGTGAGGTCTGAACCTTCAGCTTGTTGCGGGGAATTTACCCACTGACGAGGGACGCAGCTCCAATCCATTACCCACATTACCACCGCTACCTCCTGAGTCGAGTGACCCAGCTGCCCCCACCAGGATTCATACCCCCACCAGGATTCATACCCCCACCAGGATTCACCCTCCCACCAGGATTCACCCCCTCACCAGGATTCACCCCCCCACCAGGATTCACCCTCCCACCAGGATTCACCCCCCCACCAGGATTCACCCCCCACCAGGATTCACCCCCCACCAGGATTCATACCCCCACCCGGATTCACCCCCCCACCAGGATTCATACCCCCACCAGGATTCATACCCCCACCAGCAAGGTTGGCATTGCTTAAATCAAATTGATTTAATCATGTGATTAATTAATTGACTTTTTTGCTAAAAAATCATAATTATTTTTTATTTTTTTTGATTTTCTATTTAAAAGTTAACAAAAATAAAAACTGAAGGTTTATGAAAGTTGTGTATAACTTTGTGTTGGCATTCATTTATTCAAATTTTGGAGAATGGTGCCATTAGAAATTGCTACAGTGCATGACAGAAGAAATATTTTTACATTTGTGTAACTAAGTATTGAACAAAGGCTATAACCACCTGTAGCAACAAAGGCTATAACCACCTGTAGCAACAAAGGCTATAACCACCTGTAGCAACAAAGGCTATAACCACCTGTAGCAACAAAGGCTGTAACCACCTGTAGCAACAAAGGCTATAACCACCTGTAGCAACAAAGGCTGTAACCACCTGTAGCAACAAAGGCTATAACCACCTGTAGCAACAAAGGCTATAACCACCTGTAGCAACAAAGGCTATAACCACCTGTAGCAACAAAGGCTATAACCACCTGTAGCAACAAAGGCTATAACCACCTGTAACAACAAAGGCTGTAACCACCTGTAGCAACAAAGGCTATAACCACCTGTAGCAACAAAGGCTATAACCACCTGTAGCAACAAAGGCTATAACCACCTGTAACAACAAAGGCTGTAACCACCTGTAGCAACAAAGGCTATAACCACCTGTAACAACAAAGGCTGTAACCACCTGTAGCAACAAAGGCTATAACCACCTGTCAGTTTTACATAAACAGACTAGCCTAATAGGAAGGGGAATCTCTTCAAATAAATATCAAGTAATAACAAGTGAAACATTATGCAGGCCGTTCATGCAGAGAGGCAGGGTAGATTAAAGCTTCAAGACGCAGATGAAACAACTCAGTAACTCCATCACAAACTGGCACGAATACAGTACCATGTAACCATCACTACAAAATTACCCATAGACCAGGTCATCACAGGTACAGCTGGCCGCACTCCCGCGAGGGCCACAGCGTTGTCAACGCTGGCCAAGATATTTACTCTGAAACACTAGTAAGAGAGAGTCGTACAGAGAGAGTTTGGGGGGGAGGAAGGTGTTTGAGGAGAGTGGGGGGATACCTATGCACGAGAGGTGAGGGATGACGTCTGAAACAGATGAGTGGTAGGCTGGAAGCTATATATAATATAAATCTACAATACCTGGTAACAAATCATATATATTTTAATACCTGTACTGTCAAGTTATTACCGCTGTGAAAAGTGGCACAGTTAATGCTTGGAAATCATAAAGCATAATGCTATTGAATATAGCAAATGTGAATCCTTAATACTGCATGCGGTAATTGCTGACACCCCTAGCACACACCTCCGTATCCTCCTTATCAAGCGTTTCCAAACACCCGACAACATTGGCTCGCTTATCTCTCGCATGATAACAGGAGTGTCATATTCTAGATACCGTACAGTACAGTAGCTTGTTTACAACTTATTACTATTTCTTTAGCACCTAATTGACTGTAATGTATCCGAATGTGTTAACTTTCATACAGTACAATACATTGTTCAGGGCTAAGACACCGTACCCTTGAGTATTGTCTGTAGCGTATAGGATGAAACTTAAGTTTGTCATTTTTCTTTTTCCCTTCTCTTCTGTTTTTACTGTCATTTCCATGTCCCCTCGATCCCTGACTGCGTAAGGCGTCCGACTCCTATGTCTGCGATCATATCTGTGTGATACACGAAACACCAAAATAAATGCGAGCAACATTTATATCATTTAATACACTTACAACAAACTCTGAGATTATATGATTTTTTTTCCCCAGTGTCAGGAGTATCAATACTACCGACACATATTTATAACATCCATCATATTTTCATCAGGGTGTTACCCAATAATGCCACACAAACCAGTAGTTTCATAATTATAAGGATTCAATTAAACCTAATAGAAAGGAATTTATACGAGTATATCTAAGTTGTAGGTTATGATACCACCATAGAAAACCCATTTATATGGATTTAATCTAACAGAGGAAGCACTATCAAAATGTCTCATGGCAACTGGTTTTCAAGTGTGTGCTGGACAACTACCAGTTCAGGTTTGCTGATGCTTATCTGTTCATTGATAAGTGAGGTTTGCTCTCTCTCTCTCTCTCTCTCTCTCTCTCTCTATCTATCTATCTATATATATATATATATATATATATATATATATATATTTAATCTGCTATCATGTGAAGGTGAATGGGAGCCCTGATAACTCCACGATGCGATGACGCAACGATGCGATTTTAAACTACTTGTTAGGTAACGCTAGATATGGGCGATGTTGATATGTGCCAGTGGTGTCAGCAGCTGCCACATTCTGGATGAAGTTACTTACATTTGTTACATGTGATTAATAAACAGCATTCTGATTCATTATTTTCAGGCAGTTTTTGTCTGTATTTTACAGCGTCCATTGCTTGGAAACGACAATAAAATAAAATACGATTAAAGTCTACAATTATGAATCTTGATCGGTTGTCTTTGTTTTGCAGTATAATATTTAAAGTTGATCTTTTTACTTTTCATGATGGCAAAAGTAACACCGAAAAAAAAAAAAAATTCTTTTAATAAATATTACACTTTTCTGTCGCCTCAACAATCGTCATATCTCGCCTCTCGTGTACAGGCACCCACCTACCCACCTCAAACCCGCTCCCTCCCTCAGTCCTGTGAATGCTTCGATCAGAGCTCACTACTAATGATTCGCGGTTACTAGCTCGGCCAGCGTTGACAACACTAAGGTGGCCCTCGCGGGAGTGCGGCCAACTGTACACGAGTTCGTCTCTTGTTCAGAATTCACAGACAGATGGAGATATAAACAAATTGCAGATAAAATTTCTTCCAGTTCCTATTATCAAAAATATAAAACGTTTCTTCATGTATATGTACCGGTAAATCTATCAGTGCTTAGATATGGACCATCTTCAGGTACAGAAAGAGGAAGCCAAGTATGGTCGATTCTGCTATGTCTTTAAAATGTATATAATTTCCTTAATATATTCAGATATAATTTTTACACATGACTGGGAATGTAAAGACGGATGTGTTGTTATGCTTTCAGTACGATGACCTCTTATATTTTCTTCCTATCTCCAGACGCTTTCATGAGTAAGAACCAGGTGTAACTCTCTCTCTCTCTCTCTCTCTCTCTCTCTCTCTCTCTCTCTCTCTCTCTCTCTCTCAACAGGTCAACTCTATACGTGACCTCCCGTCCTCCTCTGTTCTATCTTGTCCTCTCCCCAGCCAAGGTCATCAACACGCGCATAATTAAACGGTTACCTGAAAGGAGAGAGAGAGAGAGAGAGAGAGAGAGAGAGAGAGAGAGAGAGAGAGAGAGAGAGAGAGAGAGAGAGAGAGAGAGACTTCCTTACCCTTTCCTTTTCATTCAAAAAAGGAAGAAACCAAAAAGTAAAAACCTTCATAAGAAACATAATTTTCTCTTCCATAAAAGCCCAACATGAGAAACCCAAAGCAAAGACCCTTCATTCGGTGATTCCTGAAAATAATGATGATGAAAAACTGGAGATCGCAGACAAGGGGAAAGGCAGCAAGAGGCAGATTGTTCCAAAGTTGACCAGTTTTTGATATGGAGAACAAATATATCACATTTATGCTTTGGAATTGGCAATAAAGGAGTGATGGGATGAGGACATACGTGTGCCATATAATTTCCTTATTGGATGAGTCACGTATAAATGAATATCAATAAATTCAAAAGACCAGAGTCCAGCATAACAGTTGTAGCAAAGAGAACGATGTGTCTAGTTTACATGTACATACAGCATATAGCAGTTACCATTTTATATACTCTTATTAATGTAAATAGTGTGGATATTAAAAGATATTCACATCCTAAACAGAAACCACAATCAGCTGTTATTAACCCCCAGGAAGCCACGGAAGTCCCGAGGCGTTAGAGATGCCTTGGTTAACGTTACAGTAGTTTAGATCAGTCAAGCCGCAGAACGCCTCACGTCACTCAGAGTGCTTTATAAGAGAAGATTACCCCGGGGGTAGGGTTTTTTTTCAAGAATACTCCCCCAGTATCCCTGCTTGTCGTAAAAGGCGACTAAAAGGGTTGGCGGAGGGTTAGTGCCCCTCCCTGGAAAACAACTAACTAAAAAAACAAACAATAAGCCTCGGACAAGGACTGACCAAACGATGACGACCAAGGAACGGACAAAGGACACTGTATTTGGAACTTGGAATGTAAGGGGAGCGAATGATGAGGTGAAAGAGAGAGAGATTGTCCAGGTGCTTAAGGATGCGAAAGTGGATGTATGTGGAATAACTGAAACAAAATGGAGAGGAGAAAGTGTGAGAGAATGGGAGTATGGATGGGGTATATGTGCAGGAGTAGGTGAGAATGAGAGGGCAAAGGAAGGAGTATGTATAGTTGTGAGTAAAAGATGGAAGAGGAGCATAAGACAGTATGGATCAGTTGGGTCAAGGATTGTGTGGGTAAAGTTGAAAGTTGGAATACAAATGTGGGTGATTGTGTGTGTGTATGCGCCAACGCAAGATCTTTCTAGAAGAGTGAGAGAAGAGTTCTGGACAAATGTAGAAGTGTGCATGGAAAAGTTTGGAAGGAATGAGAGAGTGTTTTTGATTGGTGATATGAATGGTAAAGTTGGGAATGTGAAGGTGGATGGAATAGTTGGTGAGTGGGGTGTGCCTGCTGAGATAGATGAGAATGGGAGTGCGTTAGTGGACATTTGTGCTGGGAGGGGGTTGGTGATAGCCAATACCCTCTTCAGGCATAAAATGATCCACAGGTATACATGGCGAGTGATGAGAAGGGTGGGTGGTGAACTGAATGAAAGGAAGGCAATGATTGATTATGTGTGTGTGGATGAAAGGATGCGAAGATGTGTAATGGATGCAAGAGTTTATAGAGGTTGGGGGAGTTGACTTTCTGACCACTACTTGGTGGTGGCCAGAATTAAAGTTCAAGTAAGTTGGAGGAATAGAAGAAGGGAAAGACGAGAGGAAGGAGTAGTTGCAAGGAGAGTGGAAAGGTTACAAGAGGATGAGAAAAAGGCAGAGTATAAGAGAGAAATGGAGGAACGATTGGGCAAATATGAATTGGAGCAGATGGGAGACGTGGAAGGTGTGTGTAGAATATTTACAGAAGAAATATGTGCAGCATGTGATGTGGTGTGTGGAAGGAAGAGAAGACGGAGGGGGGTGCAAGGAACAGCGTGGTGGACTGAAGAGGTGAAACAGGCTGTGGCACAAAAGAAGAAAGCATACAATGAATGGATGAGAAATAGGGGCGTGGAGGAGGTTGAGAGGCGGAAGAGAGAGTTATATGTAGAAAGAAAGAGAGAGGTGAAAAGATTAGTAAGAGAGAGTAAGAAGAGAGTGGATGAGGAATTTGGAAGGAATTTGAGTGTAAAGTGGAGGGACTGTAAGAAAATGTTCTGGAGAGAGGTGAAAAGAGTAAGACAAGGTGGAAGTGAAGTTAGCAGGGGAGTGAAAGATAAAAATGGTAGATTACTAGTGGAGAAGGGAGAAAAAGTGAGCAGATGGAGAGAACACTTTAATGAATTGTTGAACGTAGAGGATGGAAGTAATGCGAGTATAAGTGGCTGGGGAATGGCTGGGAGAAGGAGGGAGGTGAGAAGACAGGAAGAAATCAGTAGGATAGAAGTTGTGGAAGCAATGAAGAAAGTTAAATCAGGGAAAGCCCC
>NC_137069.1:53172381-53189881 GCF_032717465.1 Coenobita brevimanus | reverse complement strand
G
Organism: Coenobita brevimanus; assembly: GCF_032717465.1. Classification (NCBI taxonomy): domain Eukaryota; kingdom Metazoa; phylum Arthropoda; class Malacostraca; order Decapoda; family Coenobitidae; genus Coenobita; species Coenobita brevimanus. The sequence continues at coordinate 53,189,880 of NC_137069.1, read as the reverse complement.
TGACTGTTGGGTGGGAAGGCGCTTATGGTGGTTAAGTGTTCTATCATAAATGGATCATATTTTCCAAGTAACTGCATCAGCGCCAGGAAACTACCAGGGTTATTAGTTGCTTTGACTGAGACTCTCCCTGTATCCTCTTAGGCAAGATTCTGCTGTGTTAGGTGCATGATGCCATGGTGAATACGCCTGAAAATGGCCCACAACTTTGCTGCTTTACTTTTAATGTGACTTTTTATATCACGGTTTACGGTTCCCCTCATGCCAAGCGAATACTCATCTTTCCCCACTTCATGGATGCCACCTCGTGATCTGCACTGTTTTCAAGCTCAAGAGATTCGATGTGTTATTTTCTCCACCTGTTAAATCCTTCTTTCTCAAAAACACAAACTACACTCGGGGTTGAAAATAAAGCATAAAACAACAACACAGGCTATTATTCTCCAGACATACTTCGATTTTCTGCATTTTTAGGGAAAGACTCATCTCTGTTTTGATCAGTTAGAGGATTTTTCATTACCAGATCATGGAGATGGGGTGTCTGAGGAGTATGTGTGGAGTGACGCGTATGGATCGAGTGCGAAATGAAGTGCGAAGGAGAACTGGCGTTGTTCGGGAGATGGCTGGTAGAGTTGAGCAGAGGGTGTTGCGATGGTTTGGGCACATGGAGAGAATGGATAATGAGCGATTGGTGGAAAAGATAACTAGATCTGACGTGAGAGGTGTACGGCTGAGAGGAAGACCATGAATAGGATGGATGGACAGTGTGATGACAGCGCTGGATGCGAGAGGGATGTCTGTTGAGCAAGGAAGACTGGCTGTGTGTGACAGAAATAAATGGAGAGAAATTGTAAATGAATAAGTGATGACGTAGCCCTAAGGGGATATTCTCCCGCATTTGGTCTGATCAGCTGGTCATGTCAGGTGCGGGTAAGGGGATGGGTCTGTTATAATGTGGCAGGGGTAAACCAGCTCTGCTGTCGGGCCCTGCTGCGGATGTCATTGATTGCATTGCGCAGTTGACCCTTGTGCGGTGTGGTGCGGTGAGGATCTGTCCGTTCCCCCCTTTGGGGCTAAGATGCGAATGAATGTGTTTGAATGGATGAGTAAATGGGGAGCGTGTCGTCCTGTCTCGGCTACCTCCCTTTCCTTGGGGGAAGCAGCCTAGGTATATAGACGGATAGGTAGATCATCCCTAACGTGCTGGAGCATTGGATGTAGCCGTGTTCCTGCACCATGGACGGTATCATTTGTATAGGACTCACCATTAGAATTTTTATTGTCTGGTTTAGGTTCATCGGTGTACTGTAAAGATAAATGATTAGATCCAGGCAGTTCAATGATATCCCAGTCGAGTCATTCACCTGTTCCGATCCATCTTGCATTTCTGAGTATTTAGTTTCTAGTTCTATTTATCTATCTATCTATCGCCTGACGCCTTAAACCCGTAAGAGGTGGCCACAAACAAATTGCCTTCATGTCGCCCTGTCCCCCGCCATTTCACTGCCCTGCTCCCAGCTCACACACCCCTCTCTCATATACCTCTCCACTCCATCCCTCCATCTCATCCTTGACCTCCCCCTCCCTCTCCCCCCCTCCACCTCACTCACATACACTCTTTTCGTCAGTCTCTCACTCTCCATCCCCCAGCTCAAACCCCCCTCTCTCATACACCTCTCCACTCCATCCCTCCATCTCATACTTGACCTCCCCCTCCCTCTCCCCCTCTCCACCTCACTCACGTATACTCTCCACGTCAGTCTCTCGCTCTCCATCCTCTCCACATGGTCAAACCACCTCAATGTGTTTCTCTTAAACCTTCCTATCACATCCACATCCACAGCACAGCGCTTCATCACTTCCTCATTTGTCAGTCTGTCTCTCCATGTTCTCGATCTGTACGTTTCAGAAGCTTCCAGTGTTGCTCTGCCCCTCAGGTTTCTTGTTCATGAGACCTACGAAGTCATTTGTAAGCAGCCCCGGTTAGATGTAGTCGTGATGTACGGCGCTTGTCCATGTTACTACCTATGTATGGATTCTTAAAAAAAAAAAAAGAAGTAAGGTGCAATAGCTGCTCTTATACTCTGTTTGTGAGCATTATACTTATTTACGCCCCTTTTATACGACCTTGCTGAGAGAGAGAGAGAGAGAGAGAGAGAGAGAGAGAGAGAGAGAGAGAGAGAGAGAGAGAGAGAGAGAGAGAGAGAACTGCCAGTGCATCAAGAAACATTCCCTTATCCCTTGATTAACTTTTTTTTTAACCCGCCCCGTACCCATAACGTACAATGCATGTTGCAGCTTTTTTTCACACTCAGTCCCCACAACGTTCAATGAATGTTTTGCTATTGCAAGGTCCGTTGTTTGCACATTTTTCAAATTTCGCGCGTGATTTTTGGTACGTATACACGAGACACCTTCCTCTACCCGATGCCAGGCGGGGACAATGCCTTACCCCGTATGACCCCCACCCACCGCACACCATTGTCTCGGCAACTCACCTGTTTCCAGTGACCTGGCCAGTAAAGACATGTCGTGCCACGGTACGAAATTCAAGGCCAGAGTGATTCCCCAATCGATGGCAATGTGGAGGACAAAGTTTACGTAACATCAGAGGAAGAAACAGTCAGAAATGATGATTAAGTAATTTCGCCAAAAAAGGTGCAGTATGTTGATGTGTTTGGTGAGTGAAACAATGCTTATATCACCTATATTACTGTGTGAAAACCAATATACTCTCGTACTACATATAAATTAGTACAAAAAAGGAAAAAAAAACTATCATGAGTGGTTTCGAATAGTTACCCCTCCCAAAGAACACGTTTTCTCTGGAGCCAGGCCCCATAGAAAACACAGCGAGGGCATTGTTACCTGTTCTGGCATTTTAAAGCTCAGGTGAGCAATTTCTCTATGAATTTTTGATGTTTCTCATAGAAAGTGGAGGTTTGAGCCACAATAAAAAGTCGAAAATTTGTTGGGTTTTGGGGGTGGGTTTTGTAATAAATTAGTCGGTACGGGGCGGGTTAAGGCAAACCAACAGGTGGATAAGAGTAATAAAACTTAACGTAAAATAAATGAAATAAGGACTTTACAAATGATCTGGTTTAACAGTACTCTTGAGACCTTTGATATTTCATGAAGGTGAACACCATCACACACACGACACGTGCCCAGCTTACGAAACCAGTCCTCATAACACAACACACAACATAGGCTACATCTGGAACATCCTCGTATGAGCCCTGATTACCTTCTGTCCATGGATCTGCTCGGCCAGACAGAAAAGGGTTAAATAAAAACACAACTGGCATCTATTAGACTTTTGGACAGCTGGAAAAACCAAATATAATGAAAGAAACCATGTGACACCTCCCCACACCAGGCAACAACTAACGGAGTACGTCTTCTGGCCTGCCGCCGTTTTATTTTTATTTTTTTATTTCGGGTATAACTGGTCATCAGGTTATATTGGCAAAGTTGGATCGAGTGCCTTGGGAAAAGACTCGGCAACGTCGCACCTTCCTCATCCTCCCAACCAGATTAATGAAAGTGGTAGGTATTGGCGACCATCATCCACTCACTTGATGTAGTGCTGCCTACTTCTTCCTTAGCCTTTATCATTCATTTTCTATGCCTGCCCTCCTCTCTTCCTATTTCTCCCATCTTTCCTGTAACTTCTTATTGCTTTTCTTTCCTTTACAGGTGGCTTTACATTGAGTGACAAGCCAAATGGTTTCCTGTAAGCCAAGAAACCATTTACAACGCTGGGTGGTAACCATATAACCATACTATACGCGCTCCCTACGTGTCAACAAGTGGGTTGGTGGAGGGTTAGTGCCCCTCCCCATAAAACAAATAACTCAGTCTAATGGCCACCCCTTACGGGATTATGTCGTCTGGCAATAGATAGATAGATAGATTGATAAGTTAACGTTATATTTAGCCTAAGTTGGTTAGGTTTAATGTAAAAAAAAACCGGCTTCTCTGATGATTTTTTGGTTTGATTACTCGAATCGTTTCATCTACTCCCGAGTGAAGGTGCGGCATTGATGAATTGTTTCTCGCTGAACTCACTGTGACGTTGCTACTGTGACTGGATGACTAACTGTACCCGAAGAAAAAACACGCTGGCCTGTCACCTGGCTCCATCAGGCGTGGCGCACCCTTTTAATCATTAGACCAGGAGATATATCGGCTTGAAACCACTTCACATTTTTCAACAGGGTTATTGACAGGTATATTATTCTTTGAGTAGGACTGACATGTATCACTAGCCGAACAGATCCACGGAGAAAATATAAATTTGGACGATCAGTTAGGAACCTTGGATGCAGCTTGTCGTCCATCAGAGTGTGCAGCTGGGTAGGGTGATCCAGCACTTTCCCCCTCCCCTGCTACGCCACTACTTACAATTATACCATATTACACGTCTTGAGAATATTCGCCCCTATTGAGGGAGGTAATGAAAGCCTTTTCTAATTTATTTACTATGAGAAGTACCTTGGCGACCATCATCCACTCACTTGATGCAGTGCTGCCTACTTCTTCCTTAGCCATTATCATTTTTTTTCTGTTCATGCCCTTCTCTCTTTCTATTTCTCCCATATTTCCTATCACTTCTTAGTGTTTTTCTTTCCTTTACAGGTGGCTTTACATTGAGTGACGAGCCAAATGGTTTCCTGTAAGTCAAGAAATCATTTACAACGCTGGGTGGTAACCACACAACCAAACCTGACGTGCTCCCTACGTGTCAGCAAGTGGGTTGGTGGAGGGTTAGTGCCCCTCCCCGTAAAACAAATAACTCAAAGTCAAATGGCCACCCCTTACGGGATTATGGCGTCTGGCAATAGATTGATAGATAGAAGTACCTCCTGGACTGCATACAATTATACTGGGTTATCTAAAAAAAAATCCATTAACGTGCCCATCTCCTCAGTTGCAGTAGTCACCCCTAAGCTGAATCCAGTACTCTGAATGAAAATGAGTCCATGGGGAGGTAGTTTCTTACGGACACAGAGGGCCATGGGGAAAACAGTTTTATGTGGGAAATTGGTCAGAGTGACTTGAAAATTATTATTTGTAAGTAATATACATAAAATATACATCAATTATGTCTGAGATGGAGGGATGGAGTGGAGAGGTACATGAGAGAGGAGGGTGTAAGCTGGAAGCAAGGCAATGAAATGGCGGATGACAGGATGACATGGAGGTGACTTGTTTGTGGCCACACCTTACGGGATTAAGGCGTCTGGCAATAGATAGATATATACTGTAGATAATCACCATGTTGAAGTTACTGGACACTGTTTCTAAGGTCTTAAGTGTGATGGATCTCTTGAAGTGACCATCAGACTATAAAAGTATGAATTAAATTAGACGTTATCACACTGTAGGGGTAAACAATCCTTTAATTCAAACATCTGATTACTGGAGATCTTGCCTCAGTTTAATAAAACCGTATGAGAGCAGCTACAATATAATATAAATCCATCCATCCATCCATCATCCAATCCTATGTCGCCCCATGAGGAGAGTAGGACTGGGCCTAGGCAAGTTGATCCTGACATTTAAGACGAGAAATATAAAGACGTAAAATGGCAGAAAAAACGAGACCGAACTGCAACTGAAGGACAGATAGATAGACTGATAGATAAACATGGATAAATAGATACAGATAAAGAGATAGTGCTATAATAAAGATATATCAATAAATAGACAGATTAATGGTGGTAGGTGGTGGCAACCATCATCCACTCACTTGATGTAGTGCTGCCTACTTCTTCCTTAGCCTTTATCATTCTTTTTCTGTGCCTGCCCTCCTCTCTTCCTATTTCTCCCATCTTTCCTGTCACTTCTTATTGCTCTTCTTTCCTTTACAGGTGGCTTTACATTGAGTGATAAGCCAAATGGTTTCCTGTAAGCCAAAAAACCATTTACAACGCTGGGTGGTAACCATATAACCAACCCATACGTGCTCCCTACGTGTCAACAAGTGGGTTGGTGGAGGGTTAGTGCCCCTCCCCGTAAAACAAATAACTCAAAGTCAAGTGGCCACCCCTTATGGGATTATGGCGTCTGGCAACAGATAGATAGATAGATAGAATTCACAGACAGATACATGGATAGACAGAGAGATACATAAACACATTCGTCGACAGGAAAACTGAGATAAACAGGTAGATAGATAGTTGTATGACAAAAAGATAGATGTATAAATGGATAAAAACAGACAGCTGTATAGATGGATAAATGGATAGACAGCTGGAGATGGTCTGCTTGAAGACAAATAGACAGAAACAGGGAAAAAAAAAAATAGAAGCGATAGATAGCTATAGTTTTTTTTTTTTTTTTTTTTTTAAATCAAGGCGAAGGTGCATTTGACACTGGTAATGACTGGCTGAATGCAACATGTCCAAATAACATCGTTGTATTTCATATAAAATACAAGGTATTGTGAATCGAAACTTACTAACAAAAATTTCTCCCTCAGATTATGTTGCATTCAGCCAATCATCACCAACCTGTCAAGTGCATCTTCGCCTCGATTCTGTCATGTCGGCTGTAATACTTTTCTCCATTCCAGACATTTTTCGGAACAGGTAATACCCGCACCACATGCTGGGACCTGGCAAAGTTTATTTGGTACCTCTTATTTTTATATATTTATTTTTTTTAATAAACTGTCTCAAAATTGATCTTGCTAATCAACGCTGGGCTTTCAGCACTTGAAGATATGGTTCTCCGTTAATTTCTATTACAAATACATCTTTGCCTCTTCACTGGGATAACGTTTTCACAAGCAAGGTGGGACAACAGGAACAGAAATCAGTGACGTGTGTTTACTTTCCTGTTGTTATCTTCGTTGTTCTTTAACCCTGTGACTGCCATTAAGGTGGCAAGAGCGATACCTTGATGCGGCAATCCACACAAAAGTTACTCATTTTCAATGCGATAATTTTCGTATTAATAAACGAGAAAAAATAAAACATGCACAAGAAAGCGAAACTTTTCTTCTTACCTATGAGCACATCAGTGAATGTTTAGATGCTCCTACGATGCCGCAGAGAAGCATGGAAGCAAGGCCTTTCTCGGTGTTTAGTTTTTTTTCGTCGCTGTACAGCAGTTGTCCGCCACACACCACCACCCACACAGCCGCTCACCGCACTTCATTTTCCAACCATGCACCAGTATATGCATCACTTTTTTTTGCATTATCTTGAATGGTTCACTTAGCACTTCAAAATCATTATTTTACATTGTAAAATAAAATTGTGTGACACTGAACCGTGAAAGACTCAGTAACTATATAATGCTAAAGTCGACGAAAGATGTTTATATATCCTACACCAGACACTTTCATTTTCCTTATATTTTAGTCGCTTACACTTACATTTGCACTCTATCATTTCTTTACATTTGTTCAATCACTTTCCCAGAGGGGCTTGTGAAATTCACGATGGTGTAACATAGGTGGCTTGGCGCCGCTTGGAGCGTGTGTGCTGGCTTGTTTTTTTTTTCCAGATATTTTTACAGTATATTCTACACTGGAATCACTAGATTCGCTGTCACTAGTAGGTGCATACTTCCTTTTCTGTGGAATGCGACCTCCAGCACCTCTTCTTGGTAACACTAGGCGAAGTTGAGGGCTGGGGCGAACGCTATCAACCATCTGCAGTCACCATGACTTCCTGAAGCAAACTGGGCTCACGAGTTACGCTGCTCACGCAGTGTTGCGGAACTTGCGGCTGCCACACTTTTAGATGGAATTATCGTACTGGCTCTTCAAAATGATTGTTTTTATGTTGTAATTATCGTACACTATTAAATTTATTTTTTAAAAGTGTTTTGATGATCTGATGTATTTTAAAATTGTTGCCGATACCTTGCTGTATTTAGTGATAACTTACCCATTATAATTATCTTTGTCAGAACCTTAATCTTGTAAGGTACTGACATTCTCGGGTGTATATTTATCACTCTGAATCAGAATTAGGGCATACCATGAAAATCTCATAATGATAGTATTATAAGATAATCATATCCTTTATGATAAAAATAATATTACAAGGAAAAGAAATAGCCTTTGTGCCACTCTTGCGGAAAATAACTCAGTAAAACCATTAAAAAAAAAATCAGTGACCATTATTACATTAGCCGTTAAGTTCCTCATCTGTCAAACTGTGGAACAACTGTCCATGATTAGTTATGCGTGCCACAAAATTTACTGCCATGCTAGCTTTCAACCCAAAATTATCGTACAAACTGTACGATAATAGAAAAATGGTCTCCTACATGTACGAGGCAGTATAATCGTACATATACGATAATTATCGTACGTGTGGCCACACTGCTCACGTGGTTACGTAATGCGTGACGCGGTGTGGAGGATGCTAAGAGGACGACCTGGCAACCGCATGCATGAGTGAATGAATATACAAAGTGCTCGCGGCAAAATACAGGGAGCAACTTTTGAAATCGTTTCGTGGATTTTAGACGGAATGTCACAGGCTGTCGATCGGACCTTTTAAAGGGAACGTTGCAGCCAAGGGGTTAAGAAAGGTTTTAAATAATTCATCACCATTTCCAGCACATCCATCCTACAATGATCATACACAGCGTTTTCCTCCAACCAAGCTCCATCACCCAACAGTTTCTACCTCTACTCTCTATTCAACCTTACCCAAATCACACTTTTTCTAACACCACCCCCTCCAACACCGAGCTTATGCACCGAAGTATGAGAAATCTGTTTCCACCACCTATGCTGTCTCATAAAACACCCATCTTCACCAGGTACAGTAATCTCGACTGTCTCACCACCTATGACAGTACTAATCTAAACCACCTCTCCAGTCTCTCTCTTCCACCAACTCCGTCTTTCATCTGTGACCTTCCTCTCTCTGTCTTACAAACATTATGTCCACAGAACACGTCTCTCGTGATGCCCCGCCACTGCTCACTATCCCTGCACATCCCACTCACTTTTCCCCCATTCCATTCGCCTTTTGGGCTGATCATTGTCATGCACATTTAAGGTCATGTCCTATTTTATCTTCATCGACGATAGTGGGCTTGGCAGATCTGAAAGGACTTGGACTGAAACCGTCTGAACCTCTACTTAGCTGATCTACTTGAGTCTGAAGATAATGCAAATACACTTGAATGCCTGGGATGGGTCTCAGGGGATCTAAATGGATTTAAGTAGATCTCAAGTGAGTTTATTCAGCCTAAATGGATTTAATGAACGTGAATGAGCCTAAGTGGTGCTGAAGGGCCCTGAAAGATCCTGAAGTGACTGGGCCTGAATCCCTAAAAGGACGTGATATATTTGAAGCTGGACTCGGTGGACGTGATTTAAAACTGAATTGGTCTCACGCCCGAACGGATGTGAATACCCTGGATGGACCAAGTGGGCGTGCATCAACCTGAGAAGCCCTGAACTGACCTGATGGAGCTTGAATATGAGAAAAGTCTTAATTGACCCAAGTGACCAAAATGGGTCTAATTGAGTCTCTTTGGCACTGAGAGGACCTAAAAGAACTTAATGGACCTAACTAGATCTATACATAATTGGACTTGAACTTACCAAGATCTGTACGTAATTGGACTTGAACTTATATAGATCTGTACATCTTTGGACTTGAACTTATCTCGGTGATCCTGGGCCTTGCTTTATCAGTGCTGTCATCCCACTACCATCCCATCGGCTTACCAGCGTGTTTACCTTGTGTTGAATCTGCCAGCGTAAACACCATGATATATATATATAGTGCTGTTGTCACTGCTTTAAGTAATCGTTGTGGTGGTATTATCATGGGTGTGGCTACCTCTACCTCAGACTCCCCCTCCGCCTTCTCAGCATATGCACTTCACTCACATACACTCTCTTCATCAGTCTCTCATTTTTTAAGGTCGTTGCTACGGCCTCAGTTTGCCATGGAGGGATTTCTGAAGCTAAGGAATTAGATATCGCCACCGTTAGTCTAGTCGCTGTTAGAAAAATAGGTTAAATAATACAGTACATTCTACTGATTGTCTAAGAAAAGATCATCGTAGTAAGGGGATTATGAACCAATATCCAGGACAGTAATAGTACCCAACACAAACAACCCTCGTAATGCATCGTAATATCATCATCATCTGACCTAAAGATTGGCTTATGTGAGATCCAGAAACTTAGAAAAATAATATATAAACAAGAGAACTACGCTCTCAACAGCAAATCCAGCGAAAATGGCCACACAACCATCCAAACATCATTCTTTTCCCTGGAATTCACGCTTCACCCACCAAGCCTAACCAACAGCACATAATATTTTTTTTTTATTTACAGTGTACTTCAGAGACACATACCGGATAGCAAGTCGATTATCATGTAAAAAGAAAAGTCAAAATACATTACAGAGCAACATCGCAACACAACCAACATTCCCGGTTTTTCAAGTGACAAAATAGAACATAGAAGCAGCACGCAGAGAAACCTATGTGTAATTTTTTTATGAGAAAATATTGAAATATACAAGAAAATGCTAACAACAAACCAAACAACGTATAAAAATGCTGAAATACTCGCAAGAATAGCATCATCAAACATTAACCACGTTTATCAAATGACGAAATACAGGAAAATACAACAGATAAGCAGCACCCAACACAGCCAGTACCCCTAATTATTTTACCGTGAAACGCCGAAATGCGGGAGTGAGGGAGAGGCCAGGCACGAGTTTAGATTACGGCCAAAGTTGTAATGAAAGGGAGGAGCCTGGTATTTCACTGACCTTTTATCTTTTAGCCACGGTGGCCGACAATATGGAATTTTTCAGTTTCTCAAAAGTTATACTAAACGTTTTTATACCAGAATTTTTAGGGGGATGGCCAATGATATCTTTTATCCCAAACGAGTAATAATATTTTCGTGAACGTAATATAAATTTTATACCTCAGTTTTCAAAAGTTAGTTACTGTAATAGGAATCATAATAGAGTAAATCAAAGTTCACTGCACTTTTAAGAAACTCATAATGACAAAAACATATCTCAATAAACCATATTTGTATTCTGTTTCAGTGACAGTTATCTTTTTCCTTCACCAGTCTGCCGTGGTAAGTAGGTTTACAAAATATCGTTGAATGTTGTGGCATTAAATGAAAGCTTTAAGATATATTCCTGCTAAACCCTGACGATACTATTCGGGTGTAGAGAATCCACTGATACCGTCAAGAAGTGAGTACTAATAGCCTACCACATTTACCCCGCCAAGGCCGTCCAACGAGGTATTGTTTTTGGTTGTTTCTTTGTTTCTTTGCTAGCAACATTACAGAAAAACGGCTGAATGAAATTACATGAAACTTTCAGGATATGTGGGCACTGGTCACAACAGGAAGTGATTAAATTTGGGAAGTAATTGAGCGAGCTTGAAATGTCAAAGTCAAGGTCACGGACTTTCAGATGACTATAACTTGAAACCGGTTGAAGATAGAGATACTATTATCAACACACAGGAACTCCCATATGGGCTTTCATTTCGCACCAAAACCTTTGACCTTAAGTGACCTTTAAAGGTCAAACTTAAGGTCACGGATATTCAAGGGGCTATAACTCGATACTGGATGCAGATATATATTTACTATTATCAACATATAGGAAGTCCCATATGGGCTTTTAATTGGTGACATGACCTTTGACCTTAAATGACCTTGAAAGGTCAAACTCAAGGTCACGGATATTCATGGGGCTATAAATCGAAACTGGTTGAAGATAGAGATATTTACTGTTAGCAGCATACAGGAAGTCTCATATGGGTTTTGATTTGGCACCATTATCTTTGACCTTGAGCGACCTTGAAAGGCCAAACGAAAGCTCACGGACTTTCAGAGGACTATACTTTGAAAACGGCTGAAATAACTGCTGTTGGGCGAGGTTTGTTGTTCCTGGCACCATTTGTTTGAACCTGCGTTATGTTTCTTATACTTTCCGTGGTCAACGAGTGCGTGAGGCAGGACAGTGTATATCCTTGATTTACTAAACATCCATTTCTCCCAGAGGAAATATTCTTACACATCTGTTTCCCCAAGCTTCTGGAATGGGATAACATCATTATAATTTACGTGTATTTTCCATTCATAAGTAAATTTGCAGAAGAAGGAATAGACGCGAATACTATTTATCTCAGAGCAACGGCGAGTGTGTTACCCCACTGTGACTGAAAATAAATGTACGTATTTTGGCACTGTACATTGCTTCTTTGTGTGTGTGTGTATGTGTGTGTGTGTGTGAGAGAGAGAGAGAGAGAGAGAGAGAGAGAGAGAGAGAGAGAGAGAGAGAGAGAGAAGGAATATCTTAGGTGCATCAGCAGTAAAATCAACTTTTGTTTCTCATTTGCTTTCATCCCTGTCTCTGTAAATCCGTCTTTGTATCTCTCTCTCTCTCTCTCTCTCTATTATCCACCCATCTATCTCTCTATCTAGTTCTGCTTATCTATCCGTCTGTCTGTCAGTCTATCTACTTATCTCTCCACATCCTCACTCCTCTCAACACCCACCTATCCCCGTTTTCTCCACATAGGCCAAGGTCTTGATAAACTTGCAGGGATAACTTACTTACAGGAGTCACCAAGGTATTTACCAGTACCTTAGGAGGTATCATTTTTTTTTTATCAATCTTTTATCAGTCTTTATTCAGTGTCTTATGAGTCTTTTATCAGTCTTTTATCAGTATTATTCAGTCTTTTATTAGTCTTTTATCAGTCTCATATCAGTCTTTCATTAGTCTTTTATCAGTCTTTATTCAGTTTTTTTATGAGTCTTTTAGCAGTCTTTTATCAGTCTTTTATCAGTTTTTTAACAGTCTTTTATCAGTCTTTTGTCAGTTTTTTATCAGTCTTTTATCAGTTTTTTATCAGTCTCTTATCAGTCTTTTGTCAGTGTTTTATCAGTGTTTTATCAGTGTTTTATCAGTTTTTTATCAGTCTTTTATCAGTCCTTTATCAGTCTTATATCAGTCTTTTATCAGTTTTTTATCAGTCTTTTATCAGTCTTTTATCAGTCCTTTATCAGTCTTATATCAGCCTTTTATCAGTCTATCAGTCTTTTATCAGTCTTTTATCAGTCTATCAGTCTTTTATCAGTCTTTTATCAGTTTTTTATCAGTCTTTTATCAGTCTTTATCAGTTTTTTATCAGTTTTTTATCAGTCTTTTATCAGTTTTTTATCAGTCTTTTATCAGTCTTTATCAGTTTTTTTATCAGTTTTTTATCAGTCTTTTATCAGTCTTTTATCAGTTTTTATCAGTCTTTTATCAGTTTTTATCAGTCTTTTATCAGTCTTTTATCAGTCTTTTATCAGTCTATCAGTCTTTATCAGTTTTTTATCAGTGTTTTATCAGTCTTTTATCAGTCTTCTATGTCCTGTCTCCTAATCGATATGTGCGCCCTCGTCGTGTTGTAATGTGATCTGCGCCTCTCTCTCTCTCTCTCTCTCTCTTCGTCCCACCTATATGGTAATGTGATCTGCAGCCTCTCTCTCTCTCTCTCTCTCTCTCTCTCTCTCTTCGTCCCACCTATATGGTAATGTGATCTGCAGCCTCTCTCTCTCTCTCTCTCTCTCTCTCTCTCTCTCTCTCTCTCTCTCTCTCTTCGTCCCACCTATATGGTAATGTGATCTGCGCCTTTCTCTCTCTCTCTCTCTCTCTCTCCTATTTGGTAATGTGATCTGCGGGAGGAAATAAAAGAGTGTGGACGAGGTGGAAGAGTTGGGGTGAGAAAAGGGAAGCCAAGATGAAGAAGAAAAGTCCCCAGAAGACAGAGTATGTCTAGATATTTGTTTGTTTGTATGTCTGTCCTTCAATCAAGCCCAAGCCAAGAGCCATAGACCCCCAGACCCATATATATATTCTGAATCAGGGTGGCCCAAGGATGATTAAGGCGGGTCAAAATTCAGATCTGGGTCATTCGATGTCACCGTTAGAGTGTTTGCCTTTTTGCCCCGGACAACGCCGGGTTCCCCTGCAGCCCAATTTTTGGCATGGAGATTCACATGACCTCCTTATCGGACATAGGCTATGTGAGATTGACCTCCGAGGTCATTTGAGGTGACTGCGCACAAATACTGTGCATTAGTCTGCAAAAGCTGAAATAGAAAGTTCCTGGACCTCCTATAATCCTCTTCAAAAGCATAAGAGGTACATGGTCTTTCTGGAGTAGACAGAAAGACTGAACTAGAACAAATAGGATTAGTGTTCGTCTTTTCGGCCAGGCAGTGCCGGGTACCCCTGCTAGTACAAAATAAAAAGATGAAATGGAAGTCATTAATTCAAAAGAATGACGGGAGGAGTATAGGAATGTGGGGAAAAAGGAGAATGGATGCCGGAGGAAGGTGAAGGGGAAAGAGGAATGAGGAAAGTCGCGATAGAGAGTAGAATGGAAAGGAGGAAGAATTGGGAGAAGGAGGATTAAGAACGAGAATACGAAGGAAAACAAGAAGGTGGGAAGAAAGAAGTCTGGTGAGGATGGTGAGTACTGATGGAAGGTAATGAATTCTGAAGTAAGGAGGGAAAGCAAAGAGAAAGAATGGGGATCGAGAGGGTAGAGTGGGAAGGAGGAAGAGTTGGGAGGAGGAGGAGGAAGAACCAGAATACGGAGGAAAACAAGAAAGTGGGAAGAATTCTCGTGAAGATGATGAGTACTGAAGAAAGGTAATGTATTTTGAAGTAGAGAGGGAAAGCGAAGAGAAAGAAGAGGGGTCGGGAGGAGGAGGAGGAGGAGGAAGAAGAAGAGGAAGACTCGAGGGAAGGAGCTTTAGAGAGAGTCGGGAGTGACAAGCTATACTCCTTTCACTCTAACTTGGCCCAGATTTTCATCCTTTTGCAGCTTACTTCACGTAGCTCAGTGGCAGAAAATGACCCTACTACGGCTCTACATCCTTTCGACAGCACTTCTTCATGATTAGCATCCTATTTCAGCGCTATTCTGCTGTTATTTTAGGCCAAGTTAGAGTGAAAGGAGTATAGGAATCAAGAGAAATCGGGAGGACTCGGGAGACGAAGGAAGATGGAAGAGGAAGAGAAGCTGGGAGGAGGAGAAAGGGGAGTAAGATGGAGTAGGGAGGAGTTAGGGATTACGTAGAACTAGACAGAAGTAGAGAGGAACTGGAAAGAGGAGGACGAAAACTAATCAAGAGGAGGAGGAAAGAAGACTGATGAAGCTGGGAAGGGAGACAGGAAAAGCCTGGAAAAATCGGGAGGCGGAAGAAGTTGAGAGTCGTAAGGATTAGCAGGAAGAAAAAAAGAAGAAATGAGAGGAGGAGGAGGAGGAGGAGGAAGAGGAAGAGGAGGAGGAAGAAATCAGGAGGAGGAAGAAGAGGAATCGGAAGAAGTCGGGAGTTGAAAAGAAGAGGAAGAATCGAAGGGAGGAGCAAAATAAAGCAGAGAAATAGGAAGATGTCAGAAAGAGATAAATGGGAAGTGAGGAAGAGTCTGGAGGTGGGATGATGATGATGATGATGATGATGGTGGTGATGATGGTGGTGGTGGTGGTGATGGTGGTGGTGATGGTGGTGGTGGTGGTGGTGCAAACATTAATTAGGGTAGAGCAAATTAAGTAACATTGTCTGACAGTTGGATTCAAGCTTTCTTCGTGTGAGTTTAATTTCTGTGTGTGTGTGTGTGTGTGTGTGTGTGTGTGTGTGTGTGTGTGTGTGTGTGTGTGTGTGTGTTCAAATACGCCCTGTCTTACTTTATCTTTCCAGCCTTATTACATCTTTCCTTATTTTCCTTTTCTTCCTTCCCCTCACACTTCTTCGTCTTCTTCTCCCCATCTCCCTTCATCTCTCTCATTTCTTCTCCCCAACGTATTATCTTTTTCTTTCCTACCCCATAATACTTTCTTCATCTTTCCTCCAGTTTCTCTTTACCTCTCCGCCCTTATTTCCCTTCCAAATCCTCTCCCTCCTCAACCTTTCTTCCCTCTTCTCACTCTGTTTATCTTTTAATTATTCTTACTTAAATTCCTCGCCCTTTCCTTCGCCCTGTCTTTCTCTCTCTCCGTCCTCCTTCCATCCCCTTCCCTATCCGTCTTTCCCTTCCTCCCTTCATCTCTTCCTCCAACTCTCTTTTTCTCTTTTCCCTGTTTACCTTCTTGTCTGTCTCCAGTTCTCAATCTTCTCTCCTCCTTCCTTAACTTCCTTCTCCTCTCTCCATTTTTCTTTTATCATTCCTTTACGTCTCCCTCCTTTTATCCTTCTCCCCTCTTTCGTTTTCTCTTCATCCTCCTTTCAAACAAACCCACCTTATTCTCCTTCCTTCTTTCCTTCAAATACCTTCCTTATTTTTCTACCCCTCACTACTCTCACTCCTCTTGCTCCTTTCCTTCTCCTACTTTCCTCTTCTCCTGCCTTTCCTCACATCTTATACCCTTCTCCTCTCCATCCCATTTCTCTTACTCCTCCTTCCTCCACGTTACTTCTCTCCCTCCCTTCCCTCACCTGTCTCACTCCCCCCTCACTTTGTTCTTCTTCCCCTCCTCGTTTACTCTCCTCCTCCGTCTTTCTACTCACATTCTACATTACTTCTCTCCCTTCCTTTCCTCACTTTCATCTCCCTCTCCCTCTTCCTCCTACTCCCTTCCTAGCTCTCCCCCTCTCTTCCTCCTCCCACCATCCCTCCCATCAACATCATTTCTCTCCCTCATCTTCACTCTTCCATTCCTTCTCTTCCTTACCCTTCAATTTCCTTGTGTCTTGCTATCACAGTGCAGCGACTTGACGAATGGAAGAAGCATTTGGAAGTGTTATAATGGAGATACGACAGTTTTAGCCCGACATAGACCTTTTCCCGACTTCCTACCTACTTGCTTTCCCTTTCCACCCATCCCTTTCCCCTGAGCAACTTCCCACGCCTCCCCATCTCCTCGCACCAAAAGTCACCCAGCCACGTTACCCCTTGTGTTGCGTCCAGTGTTGCCTAAGATGAGGTTACATTTGCTCTTCTGGACAGCCTCAAGTGAAGTGCCTGCGTGTCAGTTTTGCTAGCTCTTCTGATCTTTTGTATTGTTCTCTTCTCAGCTCATATATCTTCTCTTACGGTTCCTTCTTCTCCCTTTTTCCCTCTCTCGTGTCCTCATCTTTCCTCACGTCATTCTTTCTTCTTTTCCCTTCTCGCCTTTTCTTTTCTTTTCTCGTGTGTGTGTGTGTGTGTGTGTGTGTGTGTGTGTGTGTGTGTGTGTGTGTGTATGTGTGTGTGTGTGTCTACTTTTAGCATGCGCGTATGTCTTTCAGCCTGTTTCTTAGATTACAGTCTGGTATGCAAGTGTACAAATTAGTGTATGTGTAAAACCTTAATGTATTTGGCACCGTATGAGAGTTGGCACCTTATAAGACCAAGTATGAAGGCAAAATCAGTATAATAAAGGCTTTAGAACACTCTAGAAACACATGCATAGTTTCCCCTCAACATCCCGCCTTCCTTCCTTCCTTCTTTCCTCTTTCCTTTTACCATCTCCGAGGAAGTCCTG